>NW_026782183.1:0-40700 GCF_031769215.1 Ylistrum balloti
GTTTCATATTTCTTTCAGTGCATTTTAATAAAACAAGCAAAAAACATTGGAGAGAGAGTCAATATATACACACGAGTGCACAATTTTTTGAAATGCAAACATTCTGTCATACCCATTTTGCTGTTTACTTTATGAAGGGTAATTTTGATTAGCGCCATCACTGATAAACTGTTCACAGGCAAATCTTGGTTGTCCAGGCAATCACTGATCAATGCATATACAAACTGCGATGTCCGGATTATTATGTATCAGTTCATACATACGTGTGTAGTGTCTAAGTGTTCATTGATCAGTAATATATACGTCTGTGATGTCCAGGTATTTTTTGATCAGTGAATACACGTGTCTCTGGTCTCTAGATAATAATATCTAAGTAATCAATGGTCAATTTGTGTAAACGTTGATTTATTGATGATTTTATAAACCCGTGTGCGGAATCTGGTCAAGTTAGTGACGTGTATGGTATCACGGTAATTCCTGGTCAGTATATATATATTTACATATGTGGGGCCTTGGTCAGTTTTAACCACGCCGCGGAGTCTATAAAATCCTGTTCAATTCATGTACACGTCGGTTTATGTAAACCTTAGAGATAGCTAGGTAATCATTATATACATGGGTGTGGAGTCTATGAAATCCTGCTCAATTCATGTAAACGTCGGTGGTGTCCAGATACTCCTTGATCATATTGTAGCAGAACTGGTATTGGTCCTACAATGACAGTTTACAAGATATAAAATCATGAAAATAAAATATTATGTCTCCTTAATTGGTAACATCGTATTCATGCATTTAAGCATGTACCTTTTTTTTTTGGTTTTCTAGATTTCAATAGGAACTCTCAACTTGTAAGCCGTATACAGCAGATGGATGGACGACGTGCTTACGCACGCACGCATGCACATATGAAACATGAGGTGCAACCTTAACATCGAACAAAAGTCTGACTTTCAATTGACATAATGTGCATATAGATTTTACTATACACTTCGATTTTGTCCATAATTAATCAAAATATATCGATGAAGTATACTTACAAAATTGACTATAAATTCCGGGCGTCGCACTTGCAGCTGTCGAGTTATCTGAAAAATGTCTACTTCGTCATCGCCTTTCATTTGATCTCTAGCATTGCTGATACAACAGAACAAACCGCTCTGTGAAAAGCCGTCACTGAAACATCAAATATATTCACATTAACACGAAATGGAATCAAAGCAACTAATAAAAAAGGTAAAGTTTATCCTTTATCCAATATCAACTCAGTTTATATTCTATTGTTATAAAAATATGTAAAAAGACCGGTCGGTGTGACTTTTACTTAGAGTTGCTTACTGTCTCTGTTACTCCACTGACGAAGCATGCTTCTTTGGCATAAAGACGTGGGTGTGATTCGTGTCGGGGCGCTTGGCAGAAATGGATGTTTCCTTGTTCTTTCCTTGTTCTTTCACAAATATATACTTTCACACTTAATAACAGCAAATATGATTTATTTTCAGATAAACTGTCAGATTGCCATGATGACAAATGGTCCTCTGATATTACTATTTCAGAAATGGGTATACAATATCGGAAGCTAACGTACCGACACATGACAGCTGTCGTCTTCGTGTTGTCCGATTTACGTCTACTGTCCACAAGTTCAAGTAGCTGAAGTAGGGCTGACGAATCTTGAGGGACTGAGGACTCTTGTTCCCAACCAGTTAGATGAAACACTCGGACTTTGACATGGAATCCTTTCATCTAAAAACAATACCGACGAGTTTAACCCTTGAACGAGAACTGATATCAGCTTCTACTTCTACATGATTCCACCTAGTACACGCTTACAAAAATTAACGACAATATCCCGATAGGAATGAATTTAAATAGAAAGCATAAATCAAACAGTAATTAATATCATATTATTTCCTGTATTTATATTTTCAATAAACTTTACCTCATTTTCAATTGAAATTTCAATCAAATCAACATCAGTAACTGTTGAAGAATTCCCTTTGTGTTCCAGCGTAAATTCCCCAATGGATTTGTCCTTACCCTGTTCAGGAAGCCAGACCTATAAAATCATATTCTATTGAAATACGGTTTCATTATGAATGAATATAGCAAAGCAATAATCATTGGCGGGCGATGAATTAAGCAAAAGTAAAAAACATATGATAATGGTAGGAATATGTAGGAAACACATACATACTAGAAAAGAAAAGGACACCCAAAATATTTCTACATCAATTCATATGTAACCGGATTTAAAACTGTGTTAAAAGTAACTATCTAACGAATAACATTTGTGTTGTATAACTGACGACTTGTTGTCTAACAGACATTGCTGTTTTGTCGTATGTCACTGATAAAAAAATTGAACACGTCAATCTATGTGTTGTATTGACTCAACGTAGAATTTCATGCGATGTGATCATTACTTGTTTGAACATTAATTTCTTTAATTGAAAAAAATCCCCATTATTTTCACAAAATGTATCAGGAACATGGTAGTAATATGTTTACTCAAGTAATCAATTTGTAACGCCTCATAAATATACTTACAATTGTGTCAGTATCTATGATGACAATAGTTGTACAGTCATGGTCCATTATCATTGTCAACACATCCACCACGGTGTCTTCCGTAGGAGTCTGAGTGACGATATACCCAGTCTGTGACGTGTAGGACTAGATAAGTGGAACATATAATTATACATCACTGTTTACATTAAAATTTGAATATCGATATTTTTGCAAAACTGTTCATAAAAATCTGCCGAATTATGCTTAAAACTCACGGTTCATAAATTATTTTTGATATTTAAAGTTCATTTTTGCGGCTAAATGGAAAAAAATCCATTTGGGTATATGTACACATTTTTGCAGCTAAATGGAAAAAATCCATTTGGGTATATGTACACCAACTTGAAGTAAGTAATTTCAAATTTACATTACAGTTATTAATGGAATGACACCCAATCTTTGCCGATAGAATAACAGATATGCTGTCAACTAGATACAGACAGACAGACAGACAGACAGACAGACAGACAGATAAAACGTGAAATGTACTTACTGGCACCACTACAGCATTGATATAATCCGTCCTGCCGTTTGCTTGTGATCGTAGGTACGCCCTAAATTTGTCCGCTAGACAGAGGAATAAAGTACTTCACGCACATTGCTTTTCTTGCTACATAAAGCAACTTAAAATACATTTTGTAATACGAATCTAGGGCTTTTGACCAAGCTCGCTGGGGTAGGTATCATGTTAATGAAGCCATGTTTGCTACATAAATTAAACATTGATTTGTTGTGTCTAACGAAGGATGAAATATGGATATAGGTATCTTACGTAACATCCAGGACATACATAATATGAAGGATGATATTTGCTAAATTATGGTAATTTACCATCTCGGGCAGATTCGTACAGGTAATATTCATGATAATAAGCCAATGACCTATCCAGCAGAACAGATACATGTACGGTGCCATTCTTGGAAATCGGAAATGTTAGTAACGTACCTGCTAGGACAGTTGAGATTTTGTTCTTCATCTTGTTGTTCGGTAGTAAAGCAGCTTTGCATTCAGTTTCCCCATAGTGTGGTTTCAAGGGTTGTATTTGCTTAATGAAAAACATATTTGAGATATCAAAATTCCTTATACATACTACAATGTTCAGACAAGGAACAGAAACAATGTGTAACGTAGAATATCAATTTATATCTTGGTACTTTTTGTGAAAAGGGAGCATTGCGATATTCAAAGATTCACAAAATATGAAATACTTGATATTTGTCATCAAAGTACTTTATGCATTACGACCGGTTTAATGTGGAAACATCAACAATACACCGAACATTTAAGACACCATGACATTTTCAAAAGTATGAATATTGCAGATATATCTTCTTAATTATATAAATCCAACATGCAATACGTTTGTATTAGAAAATATGCTAAAAACAAAATTACCTCCTATATCAATATAATTAAGATGGCTTTTTTATTCATATGAAGCGAGAATAAAAAAAACCCTTATGGGTGTAACATAGAAAAGAATGATCATCTTAGCAGAAAATATTTTAAATAAACAAATGTCATCTTGAACCATCCGTACAAAAATTACGTCAGCACCTGATACTCCTTTCTGAGCTTTGTTTGGTTGGTTGGGCCGCCATTGGAGAGAGTGTTAAGAGTTGTGTTGTACGTCATTCTGGGAATAAGCGTGTCCGGCAAGTCGAAGGCTTCAGCAAGGAGCTGGTGTATAGCTATGTATTGCTCCTGCACAAGTAAGGTTTATTTACGTTCTTTTTAACATCAATACTTTAAAACATTTATAAACGATCAATCAGTCTGAAAATATGTTAATGTATATTTTTATATACATATTAAACTCAAGATTTATGGGAAAAAACAACAACAACGAAATACAGAAAAAATATTAGAGTAACTTATGGAGATTCCTGGAAAAGAGCAAGGCGGGTAAGACCATGTGTTCTGGAAAAGTAAGTGTCTTCTACTTCATCGAGGACTATCGCCTTGTAAATATTGGTCAATACATGTAAGTTATGTCACATTCTCAAATGAGCACGGGAAGCAGGAAACAAAAAATGTTTTTCCAGTTCATATAACTTAACTTACGTTTGTTTGAACCATGTTCATTCTATCCTTTCGCATAGTTTTGATGTATTGTAAAACGTCAACTTGTTCGAACTCCTTTCCGTAGTCCAGCAGAGCATCGAGGGCTATGAATGTTCCGGTTCTACCAATACCAGCACTGCAAAAAGTTCATTAATGTCTATCGATTTACGCTGGTTAGTATTTGAATAATTAATAAACAGTGTCGAAACACGTATAGAAAGGGTCATTTATGTATTACATTGTCGATGCAAAATGATGAACTGTGCTTTGTAAATCAAACAACTTCAACATAGATATATTCATCAGTCGTATAATTACAGTTGAAAACAAAAGATAATCATGATGAACTCCCTACCACGACGGGAGTGATGGGTTGGTTTGGTGATGACAGTGTTTGGTGATAGATAATAATTAAGGCGTGCGGTTTCGATGGAAATGGATACCTAACATACCTGCAATGAATAACCATCTTTCCTGGGAGGGCGCTTGGATAGTGCTTCACGCGACGGTGGAAGACGACGAGTTCGTTTGAGTCTGGAGTCCCGTGGTCAGGCCATGTGGTGTAATGGAACTGGTGTATTTGTCGCTCAGATTTTGTCTGAATAGGATAATGGGATAAGTAATATGGAAGTAAGAATTAAAGTAAAACATGAAATGAGAGAGAGAGAGAGAGAGAGAGAGAGAGAGAGAGAGAGAGAGAGAGAGAGAGAGAGAGAGAGCAGTATAACATGTACCTTCTTTTCTGTGACTGTAAGATCCCGAAGGACATAAAAAGCATAAGTTCGTTCCCTGTCTAGGATGATGTTGAAATGTGGAGTTGCTAATGGCTCTCCTTCATCTGGCCAGTATTTATCGCACTTTGGCTACAATGACGAATTTCAGAACCTGATTACAGTGCAACTGAAGTGGGCTGTTCAAATTCGCCATCCGTTAAAAACAAAAATCGCATTATATTACTAAACAATTTAATTGTTTATTTATGTAAAAATAAAGTATATATGTGACATACCCTTCCTTCTTCCACCACATTTGTTAGCATAACAATTTTGTCCGACTTCAGTTGCCAAATCATACGCCAGAAGTCATTGACGGTCCCAGTCCTTGGACCTAAATAATATCAATATGGATGAATTTGCTTAAGTATGGTGAGTGTCCAACCGATTTTCTTATGAAACCAAGACGATTAAAGTATTGGTCTGACAATTTTACCCTATAAGCTGTATATTTACTTTATCATTTATTTACTATTTATTTATTACTAAGAAAGAAAAATACTTCAAGCTTCAAGAAAATTTGTTTTGGTGAGTGTAAGAACTTCATACAAAAATATCCCATTTCCCTAAAACCCACATATATCATTCAAACACAAACCGAAGTCTTAATAATGATAGTTGCTGATATACTTTATTCCAGACACTATTATGATTTAATGAAAAGTGTTATGTTGCTGGCCTACCATCACTGAAATTCCATAGCTCTACTAAAGGTTAAGTCATCACCATTTTAAAAATAATCTCTAATATTTTACCAAGTCTGTTCTAATTCAAATTACATTGTAATGGTGGACATCAACTTATAGTGGTTTGGCGTGACCCTAAGTAAAATGTTCATATTCTTATATGCGGAAGCGTTCATTCTACACATATATTTTTTATTTTCTCATTTAAAAACATACCATCACCTTTTCTTCTATATTTGAAGAGGTTTTTTTATTTTATATAAATATGTGCTTAAGATCGGTAAAATATCCATTAAGGACAAAACAGCTGTATAATTTCGTTCCTGTCAAGGACAGACGGCATATATACCTTATTTGTGTTGAAGGTGGAAGTCACCAGTGTGGGTCTTTAGTAAATTATTGATCGTATCATGATATATCGTCTCGTAATCAACTTACCTCGAATTAAGCAATAGTTATATAGCATGATTAAAGCCGAAAGCACGTATGCACTAATGTGGTATATTTCTAATTGTATAAAAACCAAATTTTACCTTGTGTTGCGATGTATGCTGCCGTTTTTGTAACACTCTGTAAAATATATATGGATATGAATTATCATCTGGTTTAATGTCATATTTATCACATCCATGGTTGCTAAGGTATTCCTCAATTGAGAAAATCGAAAAACATTCCAGGTCATAAACTTTGAAATGTAAGAATTATATCTTTATATAATATGGATTTTGATACAGAGCTCTTTACTGTTGGCTCTACTTACATCGATGTAGTTAGCATTGATGTAGTCCGAGTGCGGATCATTCCGAACTTTGTCAAGAATAACACGAGAGTGATCATCTGTAAAATAAGATTAAAATGTTCCATGAAACCACATCCTAACATCATTGAAAACATTGTAAAACAGAATCAACATATTCTTTAATACGTCGCATACGTCTAAACACAAGCAATATTTTCGGAGTACCTTTTCCATTGATATAATCATAACGATTCAAGAATTAGTACAAACATCCGAATTAAGACATTCAGATATTCCTCATAATTTCAAGAATAGAATCCCGATTGAAATAATATCTCTGTATTTATTTTACTAATGCCAAATCATAAAAGAAATCAAAGCTTATTTTAATACAATCAAAATGTTTTTCCATTGAATTTTTCGATTGATATTGTAATTTTGCATATTAATGATATCTTGTAGATAGCTCCACATTTGAAACATATTGCATTGTTATTTTTTCGAACACCCAAGTACCTAAGTAATAACCGCAAACACCTACAATGTCATAATCGGTCACCTGTAGTACTTAAATAATAACCACATAAAGTACAATGTAATCGGTGTAATCACCGTATCTGTGACAATAATAGAAAACTAATTTATCAACAGAAGGACAAAGGCTATACTTACAGGGAAACGTGGTCTTAAATCGATTTTTGGTTTTGTTTTGTGGAAGCATTCCAATCTTATGTTCATGTAAAGCTCCATATGGTATTGACTATATCAAAAATAAAATTATGAATAGATGTGCAGTATGTGCTTTTAAAACGAAAAGCAGCATTAATCGGAAAACATCTTTCCAAGAACAAGTTCCATTTCATTGAAAGTTATCGATTACGTTATCGTATTAAACTTTAAAGTTGTCATATAAATTTCAAGATGATTCATTCATTCACATAAAAAATATACTGCACCTTGAACTCATTCTCGAACGCCTTAGCCTTATTTTGCATCTTTGTGTGTACTAAAGATTTGAGCGTGGAAACGGGAAATCCAACAGGGCCGGAATTATAGTAAACGCTATCGCCAGAGCGAGAGGCACTGGCTACCTGCTCCGCATTCACATACACGTTTCCGGTACCTTTGGTTGGATAATCTGGATCTTCATTGAAATCTGTTGCAGGCAAATTGAACATTCAGATAATTTTGAAGCAAAGTGCTATTTCAACTTTATACTTCGAGAGATCATCGTATGACAAATACACGATAAAATGTATTAAATGAATGATCACCTAGGAGGACGTTGCTGTACACATTATGCTCGGGGGGCACCACAGGTTCGCTACGAGAATTTTCTGTTTCTAACGGTTTGCTCTGGCCTTTCCTGTGAAGCTTGTTGGAACGTCCGATATCATCAAAGGTGTCTTGTTTACCAGCATTCTGTCGACGTCTATGGAAAAAATATTGTATGATCAAGGAGCCTATCGATCTTTATAAATGAAGAGCATAAACGAAACGCATGCTAAGGACAAATAGTCTATACTTGAATTTTAATCTATGTGAAATTGTATAGATAACTCTACAATGAAAAAAAAAAAAAAAAAAGGCGTAAGATATGCCAGAAAAGTGTCGGACTTTTCAATCGCAGATCAAGATCGGAGGCGTTTTTTTTCCATAAAGCTGCGACCACGGATCACACAGAGCAGTCATAGCTTTTATATGGAAAATAATTTGACCAAGTTTTGATCCACAGCGCGATAAAACTAGCAATTAACAAACCAAATGTTCCTTTCTCACAAAAAAGTTCTTAACCTTACAATGTTATTTTGTTAAATCTATCACTAAAATATTTCATATACAGGTATGCATTTAGTATCAAATAATTTAACTATTCATTCATCAATAAAGTCATGATTTACCAGCACAAATGATTGTTATTATCAAACACTAATAAAAGGGCATTGGCAATGACCGAGTCTCAGATTGATTTTTCCCATGGTACACACCTTCTGATATATATTGCTATAACTACGGCGATGACAAGGATAGCAAGTACCCCTGCTATAGGCCCGGCTATCGACCCTGCGTTAGTCGATGGCGTAGGATTATCCGACACTTCGGCTTGCTCTGGACAAATGTATAGGCATTTATATACAGTAATTCAATAACATGATCTGAATAAGAAAAGTACGAAGACTTAAGCTTTGCAATGTAAGAAAAAGCAACCTTGAGCAAATTTATCAAATCGAAAGTGAAGATAATAGTCGTATTTACTGTGTATATCCAACAAAATGAACTATGGGAAGATTATTTTTTTCGGTGGTTCATAAAAAAGTAATTACTTGTTTCACAGTAAATTCCTTCGTATCCAGGATCACAAGTCACACACACACCAGAGTTTTGTTCACAAATGCTGCAGTGACCACATGACATGTTACAATTCATTCCGTACAAACCCGTCATGCATTCTATTGAAAACAAAACAAGCCAAGGATCAAATAATCTATTAGATGAAAGATCAATATTAATGCAGTATTTCACATCATTCTTCATTTTAACGGACATTAAGTTTTATATTTGTCGATAACATATAAATGACATTCATCATATTTCGTTCAATTGTGTTACCAGTTGACTTACTCGTGCATACTCCGCTTTCCTGTTCACATTCGGAACAATTGCTGCTACAATTTTCCATACAGTACGTCCCGAAAAATCCTCCTATGCAGCCTGCACATATATAGATATTTACATAATTTAAACGAGTATATCGATTTTAACATGTCTATGCAAACACATTTGATATACGGTTCATTAACGCGTTTGTGTGATTCCATATGGGCAAATCTTGCATGTATTTGTTAAATATGAGGTTTATCTATAACAACATATTATTTGTTGTACATGACATGCCTGATTATAATATATCAAGTGAACATTTCGCTCTGAGTGGATACCATTGTTTTTTTCCTTTATTGCCATAGAAAAAAATGTTAATGTGTGTGATTCATTGTGTAAGATAAACGGGAATCTTGTACAATGTAGTGTCCAATTCTTAAGCTCAACTTTTGAATCAGGCTCTATTTTGAAATAAATGAGACAGTTTTAAAGGAAAACAAAACTTGCCGAACTCATTAAAGTTTATAATCATTTTATCATCGTTTTGATCTATATATCATTTGTTTACGTCAATGCTTAAACTGTCGTTAATTTCATGGAAATTGGACAAACATATACATCCTGAAAATGTGATGCTCTTTGTACATTTATGTCAGTGTTGACTTATTATTTTGAGCTTATTTGCAATTTTATTGGGAAAGAAAATGTCTATGTACATGTATCTATGTCATTATTTCAAACTAAGTGTTTTTGATACTTAACGATTTTCTCATTACCAAATCATCGCGATGAAAAAATGCAACCCGAGGAACATACATACGTAAGTTTCACTTATTATTACCAAGGTGTGCAAACTCTGGTCATTAAAATCGCTAAAACAAACTATCAATTAAACATAAAAAACAAATCACAGCTCGTGAAGGTGAGAATAGTACTTCTGGTGTTGTCATTTAATGGTATATAATTATATATAAACACATATCCTGTGGATAATATCTTGGTAACGCTGTACATCTATTTTATTTTATGATTCCGACGTTTTCTTACCTTTGTATTTTCATTATGATAATTTATTGTATATATCATAATAATGATACACAGGATACGGGTTCATAATGTGAACGTTAGTAGGGAGGAAGTTGCGAAATACACGTGAGCAAGCGAAGCGGTGGAATTGTCGTTTGAGCGTGTTTGTGTTGAAATGCCCCAAATACAGTTTGTGTTTTGCATTTGTTGCATATCAATGTACATGTATATAAAGTGCGTACCGATAAGTACAATTCTATCTGAGAATATAATACACATTTTGTTTAGTCTTGACTCCTTTTTTGGGCAAGACGGTCATTTATACAGTCCTTTGCGGGCGAAGTAGTTAGTGAACGCAGTCCTGTGCGGGCAGGTCTACTGCCGTATGCGTTCCTGTGTGGACAACTGTATGAATTATTATATATGTTGACAACCATGTAACTCCTGGTGTCCTGTGTGGACAGATGGTCTGTTGACTGTTGATGGATGTCCTATGAGGGCAAGCGGTTTCATAGATGACTTATACTGTTTGTGTCTGAGCAGATCACCATATTTCTGTATCGTGGAGTATTGCGACTGGAGCAGCCATCGTCAATGGGAAGGATTTAGAGAACATTTGTGAACATTTCTGTGCTGGGCGTTATGTGAATGACTACTGAGTTACTTTGTGGATATCAGTACGCTATTTGCGGTGATAGGCAATTAACATAGGATATTGTAAATAATGATAAAATAATTTTAAGAGTGTGCTTGGTTATGGGAGTGGTATTCTGAGTGATATGTATCTGGGAGATGTGTTAATATATATATACGGGTATACATAGTGTAATAAAGCCTTGTAAATATTGCATATTTGGTGTTTGTGCCATTCTTATATCAGTAGTGCTAGATCCAGGTTACATGTGTACATAATATAGATTTCTTAAAATGATGAAGGTCCGTTTCCATTACAGTAACCATTTTCTGTTTATGTCATTGAGATAAAAAAATATTAGTAATCCTTTAAATCACCTTGTAGTGAATCTTAAATCGCCATCCAAAGTAATTGTATTTGTAATACAAATATGGATGTGTTCAGTAATTCCAGAATATGCTCTTTGTTAAATGGATATTCGTGGTATGATCGTTTAAAACATAGGTTTGATGTCTCCGTTGGAGAACAGAACAAGCTTACGCTTACACTAAAAAAAGAGAAGAAATCATAAAATAGATAGATGAAACTTTAAGGGTTTACCTGCCGTACTTATGATTTGATTGGAGGAAGATTTCTTGAGGCGACGCCACGAAAGCTACAAATTTGTGACGTAATAATTCAAATACAATGTAAAAATGTACAATAAACATGCACAGATTTTATATATGAAAGTGAATAAAACTGTTTAAAAGGTAGATTAAGATACAGCTTCTTTAATGGTAAAGGCCATATAGGAAACTGAATTCCCGAACCATTGTCATTTGATATGGATTCGAATAAGTAACAACAGAGTCGTAAACTGTTGTTTCGTCCCCCTAAGTCTCGACTGATGTTAAGAGCTTAAATATCAGGCAACTGAGGAAAATCCAGTGATCGAAAGAATAGTCAAAATCCAGACTGGGGTGTGTAACAACCCAATAATTAAATAAATTTGATAATTTTTATATATCTGAAAATTAAAAAAAAAAAAAAAAAACCAAAAAAACAAGTACATGTGCATGTTTAAACAGTGTTACTATGAATTGAATGAAAACAATAATTAAATGTATGGGTTACTTTAATGTAATTGATGCTAACCTGCGCTTACAGAAGATCATGTCCTGTTATTCATGTACGTTTCGAAAACTCTCTGTGTAAAATTTTGTTTTGTTCACAATTAACCATCCAGTTCTATTTGAAGAGTTCGAGGTAAGATGTTCTTATCCTGTCAAAGAGCTATTACGCTTTTTTAAACGACGAAGCTTTATTCAGCGAATCAACAAAAAGAAATTTAACTTACCACTACAATTGCCTGTATCCTGCTCACATGTATCTTGACAATTCACAGGACAGTCATCTTCACATGTAGTACCACGTTTTCCAGAAATGCATTCTGATAATATGAAATACATTCCATGAACTATTTCCTATTCAATTTAGTAACCTAGATAGAGTAACAACGTTCCTTTAATCACTACCTTGTATTACAATTAACTAAACAAATTTGTCAAAATTTATTCTCATATTTTCAAGAAGACTTCAAAAAGTGCAATCGCATCAGATTAATGAAGAATCTAATATCTGAAACATGTAGAGTAAATTAAATGTTTTTATAGATGTTATATATTTTCTGATAAAGATGTGAGGTCTTTTTTTTCTTCATTTTATTGTTTCTTTGATTGAGTGGTGTTTACTGAGATATTGAAAATATGTATGTATACGAACGAAGGATGTCCGTTTCCATAAGACATAATATTGATGATTCAGACAGACTGGAAAACACCGGAGGAAATACTGACATGTGTTTAAAGTGAACAAGACCAGGTATTCCGGAAGAGGAAGCGACCCCTGCTTAATCGACGCTATTCGCCATGCAAGTTTTGGTCCGTTCAAATAAGGAGTGTTCCAAAATGAAAACAAGGAACATATATAGAAACGGAACAACCAGACATAATAACTAACTCCAGACATTTCTTACTTAATATCGGAAAAGGGAACAAATATTCTCAGTTCACGAAATCAACAAATTAAATATATAGTTTACCATTACAATTTCCCCTATCCTGTCCACAGGTATCCTTACAATTCACAGGACAGTCATCTTCACATTTAGTGCCATGTTTTCCGGAAACGCATTCTGAAAATACAAAATACTGACATTAGTGCATAAGCTTAACTCAAACTCATCTTCGAATAACCTAGGGTTAAATATGCACAAAACAGATTTGCATGGAGATTCATGAGTTCAAAGTGAACAAGACCAGATATTGGGGAATTCTGAAAATACAAAATACTGACATTAGTGCATAAGCTTAACTCAAACTCATCTTCGAATAACCTAGGGTTAAATGTGCACGAAACAGATTTGCATGGAGATTCATGAGTTCAAAGTGAAGAAGACCAGATATTGGGGAAGGGGTAGCACCTATTGCTCAATCGACGATACTCGCCATGTAAATTTTTGTTAATCCAATAATGATGTGTCACGTTCTCAAATGAGAATAAAACAAATTAATAACGGAATCACTAAACAAACTAACACCAGACATGTCTTACTTGATATCGGAAAAGGGAACAAATATTTTCCAATGAGTTTATTAAAACGATCGTAATCATTATCTCTCTGAACCTGGTGTTGTCAGTTGACGAAATATATCTATTTGATATTAAGTTAAAAATTAATTTCATGGTTGAAATACCAATAATGCATCAGCTTCGCTTTGTTGTTAAAACATGCTTACTTTTATCCAGATCAATTTGATAAAGCAAGGCTTATTTCCGCTTCCGCAACGTCCTGCTTTATTCTGCTGTGGTTTCCATCGATTCCGAGTTTGAAATAAGGTTTCATTGTTTAATGCCATATCAAACATATGTACATTAAATAAACCCAAATATTCTCAGTTCAGGAAATCCACAAATAAAATTAATAATTTACCATTACAATTCCCCGTATCCTGTTCACATGTATCCGTACAATTCACAGGGCAGTCATCTTCACATGTAGTACCATGTTTTCTGGAAACGCATTCTGAAAATACAAAATACTGATATGAGTGCATGAGTTTAACTCAAACTCATATTCGAATAACCTATGGTTAAATATGCACGAAACAGATTTGCATGGAGATTCATGAGTTCAAAGTGAACAAGACCAGATATTGGAAAAAGGGAAGCGCCTACTGCTCAATCGACGATACTTGCCATGTAAATTTTTGTTAATCTAATAATGATGTGTCACGTTCTCAAATGAGAATAAAACAAATTAATGACGGAATCACCAAACAAACTAACATCAGACATGTCTTACTTAATATCGGAAAAGGAAACAAATATTTTCCAATGAGTTTATTAAAACGATCGTAATCATTATCTCTCTGAGCCTGGTGTTGTCAGTTGCCGAAATATATCTATTTAATATTAAGTTCAAAACGAATTTGATTCTGTTGAATGTTAGAAATACCAATAATGCATCAACTTCGCTTTGTTGTTAAAACATGCATACTTTTATCCAGATTAATTTATATAGTAGTTCAGGAAATAAACAAATTAAACATATAGTTTACCATTACAATTCCCTGTATCCTGTCCACAGGTATCCTTACAATTCACAGGACAGTCATCTTCACATGTGGTACCATGTTTTCTGGAAACGCATCCTGAAAATACAAAATACTGACATGAGTGCATAAGCTTAACACAAACTCATATTTGAATAATCCAGGGTTAAAGATTCATGAGTTAAGAGTATCCTTACAATTCACAGGACAGTCCTCTTTATATATATTATTATGCTTACCGGAAATGCATCCTGAAAATGCAAAATACATTCAACCAAAGCTGTTTTCGGCATTTCAGTAATGCTAGAAAAGAAGAACGATATTCTTATGCCTGTTTATAGTTGAAAATCAAGCAAAATAGCTATATATCATTCCAAATTTGTGTGGGAAGAAGCTCATCTCTTCGATAATGCAAGTGGAAGACACTACTGAAAGACTTTTCGTTCCCGAGTACTTGACCTCCTTCTGCTCTATGTGAAATAGTTATGCGCCTAGTTCTATTTTTAGATTTTGACTTTCTTTCGACCAATTTTGATTTTCCTCAGTCACCATGTTTTTCCAAATCAAGGCATTAAGAATCACTGAGGAGTTCTAAAACTGCGAAAGAGCTGTATTATAGAGTTTATTGTATAATTTGACTTACATGTATGTCATTCTACATTTGTTTTGAAAGATGCTATAATCTTTGTTTCTTTTGATTTATAGTAATAATAAGTATGATATCAAATGAAATTGCTCTTTTCATCGACAAATGCATTTCCGTCAGAACAAATAACTGATTGCTTTGCAAATTTTAGAGTTATGATAAGAAAATTGAACTAACAAATCGCATTTTATAAGTTTTGAAAGCAATGCTTTCTGAATTTTGATATAGGTGTGGCGACTTGAAATCAACTGAGGAGGATCAAACACGTCAAGCTTCAATATATCATAAAAAGAAAAAAAAGATTTCTCAATAAGATCGCTATGGTGACCATAAAGCTTCCCCGTAATTAATTTCACCAACCTTCATATTCTAAACCCTGTGCTACGAGTTTTTAAGTTAGCTGACGACTTCTTCCGCAAAAAATGTGATAATGGAAACAAGCCCTTGAATATCCAATCAATAACGACATGTATGTTGGAAATATTGCGATCAAGATATGAAAAAAAATTATCATACAGTTGGTGGACAGCTGTCAAAGTTGGTTTCGTTGAAGGAAAAGATCGAGATAAGTAGCCGATTAGTCACAGCATTAGCTGCGAAGAGAAAAGTTGCAAAATGGTACTGAAGTAATTCGAGCAATAGGGTAAGAAGTGAGCACGGCCGAGAGAAGATGTGGAAACATTAAAAAAAATTGCCATAGGATGAAGAAGCATGCCGTGATAGAGAGAATGAAAGTAGATCAGCAAAAGAGGGTTTTTTCACACGAGTAAAATCATGAAAGTGAAATGTCAAAGATTTTAGATATGTATACTGAATAAAGTTCAAACTGTTATATTCTTTATCAAATTCCGAGTTGCAGCAAACTTATTTTTACAGTCTTTATCATTGCTTTCGATTAATCTCTATATATGTATAATGTATGTCAATTACATACGAAAACAAAACCCAGTGTCCTTCTCACAAATAGAGTCTCCACAGTTCACGGGACAAATATTGTTGCAGTTAATGCCATAATTCCCCGGAAAGCAATCTGGAAAGAGAATGAAATGTACCATGAACACAGCATGCAAGCGAAAGGTGTTTTATTTGGTAATACTATATATGTTGTACTGTTAATGAGCACTATATGAAGCCATATCAAATTAAAGTGAATGTACAGTTCGAATTCGTACTGCTTGATTTCTGTACATATTACCAAACATATATAATAAATGAATAATTAGATAATTAGGTAATAACGTAACTACAGATCATCAAAATTAAAAACTTCAAACTAACGAAAAATGTCATCCGACAGTTTTAGATTTGATCCAAATAGCATATCATACTTGTTGCGTTGATTAAGGTAAAAACTTGGAATATTTTCTGTTGCGGAGAAAGTGATCGTGTCATTCTAGGGCTTATATCTTGAAGTAGAAAACCATTTAATGAAGACTGGATTGTCATGTCATTCATAATGGTGATTAGGGCTGTTAACAGATGCATCGAATTTGTGGGCATTTTTTTTCATATTCAAGTAAACGAATTTGGTCTTGTATATAGCAGTCCCGAAATTGAGCGCAATACGGAAGCGAGAAAAATATATCCTTTTTGTTATTAATAAATAAAAAAATATCTACAGCTGAGCAAAATGTCATGATTATTTTCAAACACAGAAATTATATGATGTTTTGTGTCTTTTATACAATCTACGAAAATACAGCTGCGAGACAATGCTTGTGGTATACTCGTCTCCGAGGTTTATCGTAACATGTATTCTATTCCTTCTAATAATGGCACAATTCAGAATATACCTGTGTACTTGACGTTCTTTTAAAATGAACAGATATATCAAATTTATCAAATTTACTGAATAATGGGGCTATGACACCTCTAGGTTTTGGTCCTTATTTCAATCACTTCGGATGTTCTTGTGTCATCTCATAGATTAAACATTTAGCCTCTTAGCTTCACTGACGAGTCCTAGAAGGACAATTGAATGATAGAAAGTTTAGCTCATGCTTTGACTGTACTATATCTCTTCTAAATTTGTATTAAACAGCGGCATTCATCTGTGTATCTTTTATACAATCTAATCAAATAGAATAGAGAAGCTTTTATACAGTCCAGTATAAAAACGGGAACAGTTTTCTTAGATAGACGTCGCATGAGCAAAATAGTATACTTTTAACCACACGTAAAGATCTTTGAACAACATAAAAAGTAAAATATCGGATACAAAACAAAGCACAATAGATGAAATATAGAACGCCAATCAATCGAAGAAAATGAATAGCCAAACCCACAAAAAAGTCATAGATTGAGCAATTCAGGAGCTCATGTAGAGGTTAAGAATTTAATGGAATGGAAAATACAATAAAATGCGTTATCTTTTAATTTAGTTTTTTAATTTTAGTACTCACACAAACAAGATCCGGTCGTAGAATTACAGTTGCCGCCATAACAATTATCTGGACATAGATTCTCACAGTCTCCATCACCGTACCTCCCTACCTGACAGCCTGTTTCAGGATAAAACAAAACGTGTCGGTGTTTTATCAGTTTTAGCGATGTTTGTCATTCAGAAAACCGCAGTCAATGATGTCCCTTTTCATTAAAAAATAATTCTAAGCCGACAGAAATAAAGAGGTTACATAATAAGTGTTGTTTGTATATGGTATGAGTTTCATCAGAGTGTTGTTATTTTCCAATAAAATCACACAAAAGGGGATGCCAGCTTTAGCGATATGTAAGTACATACCATAAACTGTATTCACGGTTTGGTCTGACTTGTGTCTACCACAATAAAAGAGCTATTGCGATGAATACAATGGATATCAGTAGGGGCGTAATGGTATGAGCTGTATGGAAATAAAACTGATAAATATGTAAAACTGACAACCTCATAGATGTTTGGAAAATGTATTTCAAATTAAATAACTGTTAAAATGGTTAATCTTCTACAAACCAATAAATTGTTTAAAATCGTTTCGTGTGTTTTAATTTCTGTGAGTACATGAAATGCTAGTTCGTCAACTTGTGTCAGCCAGCCAGCCAGCCAAACGTGTTTAATCCATATGTGGTTATTTGTTTTGTTTACACCTTACTTGCAATGATAAATTCGTGTCTTGAATGCTAAATTACTTCCACATGATATTGTACAAACCTTCAAACACCATTGATTAAATTTTTTTCGGTTCTGTTCAATCGATCTCAGTCCGGAAGAACTTGGAGAAGTTATAACGGACATTTTATATATAGGTAATCTAGTCCTCGTATTCCGGCTAGATTATGATGTCGAAGACATTTCAATACACGTTTTCAACTTTTAGTTTTACGCTCAAACATGTTTGAAATCATATTTAAACAGATATGACTGAAAGTTTGTTTCACCTCAGACCAATGCAATTTTATCAATATTCAGGCAAGAAAAGACCTCCCTGACTTAATTCTCAAGTACGTAGAAATGTTCGATATTCTGATAATACAACATCTATACACTCTAGACATCAACAACTACACTTTTAGTGTAACGTTCATCCATATATGATGTTTTAAACGTGTAAATTCACTCCTATTTTAGTGTAAAATTTATGGTTACACCATTTCTGATGTAAAGTTAATCACAACAAAGAAAAGTGTATAGTATACCGACATTTGTGTTACTTCAATCCTAAATCGGTGTAAATGCGTTATCTAACACCGAAAGGGGATGACTTTACACCAGATTTTCACCTAAAAGTGTTACTTTACATCTTAAAAGAGTGACTTTACACCAGGTTATCAATTAAAGGGGTTACTTTACACCTTAAAAGAGTGACTTTACACCAGGTTATCACCTAAAAGTGTTACTTTACACCGTTAGAGAGTGTAACTTTACACCAGAATCTCAACAACAAGTAACAAGTGTTACCCTTACATTGTGACGGAATTAATTTTACACCAAATCGATACCTTTAATGTTACCTAACACCGCATGGTTGCGGCATTACACTAAACTTTCACTTAAAAGTGTTACTTTATACAGTAAGGGAATGACATTTACACCAAATCAGTACTGAAACCTGTCACCTAACACCGTGTGGAGCGACGTTACACCAGATCGTCACCGAGAAGTGTTATCTTACACCGCACGGAGCGACGTTACACCAAATCGTCACCAATTGACATTACTGTTATCATAACCAGAGTTTAAGCACCGACATGTTAAGTGTATTGTTGGCAAAGCAAGGGCAATCAGTATAATTCCAAAAGGAAAGAGGTATTGTATATCGATTAAAAAATTTAGGTTCCAGATTCCCCATAAGCAAAACTTATATGTTTAATGGAAATTTGGTTGGCACTACCAAAATTGAGACTTCCTTGGTTCCTAATCAAGCTACACTGCATGTACATTCATTAATGCATAATTTGAAGTATGGTAAACTTTATGTAGTACTGCTTTCCCTTATTTTTAGCATTTATTGAATAGTGTACATGCATGATTTTGATTGCCCTGCTTTAATGATGCTTAATTGTTTGTCAATGTTCCTATGAATGTATACTTAGTTTTCTACCATTTAAATTTCATAATTTGACACCTTCACCACGAAATTAGGAGAATTAGAATCAAGGGTGACCTATTTTCAGGATTATCTTTTCAGAACTGTAACTTTTCAACTGTTAAGTGGAAGATGTTCGTTTTTGTTCTTACAAGAAAACTCTTGGTTTGAATAATGCTGTGCATTTTAAGAACCCACGAGAATCTGAAAACACGACATGACTTGATATAAGTGGTATTCAGGAGCTTTTAAATATCATGTGTTGAAATTATCCAACAAAGTGGCTGCCCAGACTCCTTTCATTCTCCACATTTTTACTTTAAAATGTGTCTCATTGCTTTACATGTACATGAAAAATATACCTGGTACCTTATGTAATTACTGAACATTGTAAAAAGATTGGTTACCTAATGTTTTGCACCCTAGAAATAAAAACCAGAGGGATTTGAGACAGATGACTTATTACAATTTTGTTGTGTTTAGATGGAAGAGGTTTTAATATATTGTGTAGTTGGTAATATTCACAGAGGATTTAATTTCGTTCTCTTTGCGGCTGTTGAAGGTAGCACGTAATTAAATACCCCTTAAACTTTTTCATACTTATCATTTGCCTGAATACTGTGGTACTCATTCATACAGAAGCGCAAAAAAAAAAAAAAAAAAATACCACCGTAAACGTGTATACTCAAAACAGAGATGACCTGAAATAAAAATAATTGATAAAGCATGAAGTTTACACTGGTAATAAATAAAAGTTACCCTAGTTGGAATTTAAGTAACACTGATAAAGGATAAAGGTAACACCGGTAAAGGATGAAGGTAATACTGATAAAGGATGAAGGTAATATTGATAAAGGATGAAGGTAACACTGATCAAGGATGAAGGTCATATTGATAAAGGATGAAGGTAACACTGATCAAGGATGAAGGTAATATTGATAAAGGATGAATGTAATACTGATAAAGGATGAAGGTAATATTGATAAAGGATGAAGGTAACACTGATAAAGGATGAAGGTAATATTGATAAAGGATGAAGGTAACACTGATAAAGGATGAAGGTAATATTGATAAAGGATGAAGGTAACACTGATCAAGGATGAAGGTAATATTGATAAATGATGAAGGTAACACTGATAAAGGATGAATGTAATATTGATAAAGGATGAAGGTAACACTGATAAAGGATGAAGGTAACACCGGTAAAGGATGAAGGTAACACTGATAAAGGATAAAGGTAATACTGATAAAGGATGAAGGTAATACTGATAAAGGATTTAGGTAATATTGATAAAGGATGAATGTAATACTGATCAAGGATGAAGGTAACACTGATAAAGGATGAAGGTAATATTGATAAATGATGAAGGTAACACTGATAAAGGATGAAGGTAATACTGATAAAGGAGAACGGTAATATTGATAAAGGATGAAGGCAATACTGATAAAGGATGAAGGTAATACTGATAAAGGAGGAAGGTAACACTGATAAAGGATGAAGGTAATATTGATAAAGGATGAAGGTAACACCGGTAAAGGATAAAGGTAATACTGATAAAGGATGAAGGTAATACTGATAAAGGATTTAGGTAATATTGATAAAGGATGAATGTAATACTGATAAAGGATTTAGGTAATATTGATAAAGGATGAAGGTAATATTGATAAAGGATGAAGGTAATACTGATCAAGGATGAAGGTAACACTGATAAAGGATGAAGGTAATACCGGTAAAGGATGAAGGTAATACTGATAAAGGATGAAGGTAACACTGATAAAGGATGAAGGTAACACTGATAAAGGTGAAGGTAATATGATAAAGGATGAAGGTAATACCTGATAAAGGATGAAGGTAACACTGATAAAGGATGAAGGTAACACTGATAAAGGATAAAGGTAATACTGATAAAGGATGAAGGTAACACCAGTAAAGGATGAAGGTAACACCGGTAAAGGATGAAGGTAATACTGATAAAGGATGAAGGTAACACTGATAAAGGATGAAGGTAACACTGATAAAGCACTGATAAAGGATTAACACTGATAAAGGATGAAGGTAACACTGATAAAGGGAAGGTAATACTGATAAAGGATGAAGGTAATACCGATAAAGGATGAAGGTAACACCTGTAAAGGATGAAGGTAACACCGGTAAAGGATGAATGTAATACTGATAAAGGATGAAGGTAATATTGATAAAGGATGAAGGTAACACCGGTAAAGGATTAAGGTAATACTGATAAAGGATGAAGGTAATACTGATAAAGGATGAAGGTAACACCAGTAAAGGATGAAGGTAACACCGGTAAAGGAGGAAGGTAATACTGATAAAGGAGGAAGGTAATACTCATAAAGGATGAAGGTAATACCGATAAAGGATGAAGGTAACACCAGTAAAGGATGAAGGTAAGACCGGTAAAGGAAGAACGTAATACTGATAAAGGATGAAATAAGGATGAAGGTAATACCATAAAGGATACCTGAATAAAGGAAAGGATAAGTAATACTGATAAAGGATGAAGGTAATATGATAAAGGATGAAGGTAATATAAAGGTAAAGGATGAAGGTAATACTGATAAAGGAAATTGAGGTACTGATAAAGGATGAAGGTAATATTGATAAAGGACCAGTAAAGGATGAAGGTAACACTGATAAAGGATGAAAGTAACACTGATAAAGGATGAAGGTAACACCAGTGAAGGATGAAGGTAACACTGATAAAGGATGAAGGTAACACTGATAAAGGATGAAGGTTACACTGATAAAGGATGAAGGTAACACCTTGATAAAGGATGAAGGTAACACCGGTAAAGGATTAAGGTAATACTGATAAAGGATGAAGGTAATACTGATAAAGGATGAAGGTAACACCAGTAAAGGATGAAGGTAATATTGATAAAGGATGAAGGTAATACTGATAATTGATGAAGGTAATATTGATAAAGGATGGAGGTAACACTGATAAAGGATGAATGTAATATTGATAAAGGATGAAGGTAACACTGATCAAGGATGAAGGTAATATTGATAAAGGATGAAGGTAACACTGATAAAGGATGAAGGTAATATTGATAAATGATGAAGATAATACTGATAAAGGATTAAGGTAATATTGATAAAGGATGAAGGTAATACTGATAAAGGATGAAGGTAATACCGATAAAGGATGAAGGTAACACCAGTAAAGGATGAAGGTAACACCGGTAAAGGATGAACGTAATACTGATAAAGGATGAAGGTAATACTGATAAAGGATGAAGGTAATATTGATAAAGGATGAAGGTAATACTGATAAAGGAGGACGGTAATATTGATAAAGGATGAAGGCAATACTGATAAAGGATGAAGGTAATACCGATAAAGGATGAAGGTAACACCAGTAAAGGATGAAGGTAACACCGGTAAAGGATGAACGTAATACTGATAAAGGATGAAGGTAATACTGATAAAGGATGAAGGTAACACCAGGAAAGGATGAAGGTAACACCGGTAAAGGATGAAGGTAATACCGATAAAGGATGAAGGTAACACCAGTAAAGGATGAAAGTAAGACCGGTAAAGGATGAACGTAATACTGATAAAGGATGAAGGTAATACTGATAAAGGATGAAGGTAACACCAGTAAAGGATGAAGGTAACACCGGTAAAGGAGGAAGGTAATACTGATAAAGGAGGAAGGTAATACTGATAAAGGATGAAGTTTACACTGGTTATAAATAAAGGTTACCTTAGTTGGAGTTTAAGTAACACTGATAAAGGATGAAGGTAACACCGGTAAAGGATGAAGGTAATATTGATAAAGGATGAAGGTAACACCAGTAAAGGATGAAGGTAACACCGGTAAAGGATGAAGGTAATACTGATAAAGGAGGAAGGTAACACTGATAAAGGATGAAGGTAATATTGATAAAGGACGAAGGTAACACCAGTAAAGGATGAAGGTAAGACCGGTAAAGGATGAAGGTAACACTGATAAAGGATGAAGGTAATACTGATAAAGGATGAAGGTAACACCAGTAAAGGATGAAGGTAACACCGGTAAAGGAGGAAGGTAATACTGATAAAGGAGGAAGGTAATACTGATAAAGGATGAAGTTTACACTGGTTATAAATAAAGGTTACCTTAGTTGGAGTTTAAGTAACACTGATAAAGGATGAAGGTAACACCGGTAAAGGATGAATGTAATACTGATGAAGGATGAAGGTAACACTGATAAAGGATGAATGTAATACTGATCAAGGATGAAGGTAACACTGATAAAGGATGAAGGTAATACTGATAAAGGATGAAGGTAATACTGATACAGGTGAAGGTAACACCAGTAAAAGATGAAGGTAACACCGGTAAAGGAGGAAGGTAATACTGATAAAGGAGGAAGGTAATACTCATAAAGAATGAAGATCACACTGATAAAGGATGAAGGTAACACTGATAAAGGATGAAGGTAACACTGATAAAGGATAAAGGTAATACTGATATGAAGGTAACACCAGTAAAGGATGAAGATAACACCGGTAAAGGATGAAGGTAATACTGATAAAGGATGAAGGTAAGACCTTTAAAGGATGAAGGTAACACCTGTAAAGGATGAAGGTAATACTGATAAAGGAGGAAGGTAACACTGATAAAGGATGAAGGTAATACCGATAAAGGATGAAGGTAACACCAGTAAAGGATGAAGGTAACACTGATAAAGGATGAAGGTAACACTGATAAAGGATAAAGGTAATACTGATAAAGGATGAAGGTAACACCAGTAAAGGATGAAGGTAACACCGGTAAAGGAGGAAGGTAATACTGATAAAGGAAGGTAATAGATAAAGGTAATACTGATAAAGGATGAAGTTTACACTGGTTAAATGATGAAGGTTACCTGATAAAGGATGAAGGTGATAAAGGAGTTTAAGTAACACTGATAAAGGATGAAGGTAATACCGGTAAAGGATGAAGGTAATACTGATAAAGGATGAAGGTAACACTGATAAAGGATGAAGGTAATACCGGTAAAGGATGAAGGTAATACTGATAAAGGATGAAGGTAATACTGATCAAGGATGAAGGTAAAACCGGTAAAGGATGAAGGTAACACTGATAAAGGATGAAGGTAATACTGATAAAGGATGAAGGTAATACTGATAAAGGTGAAGGTAACACCAGTAAAAGATGAAGGTAACACCGGTAAAGGAGGAAAGTAATACTGATAAAGGAGGAAGGTAATACTCATAAAGAATGAAGATCACACTGATAAAGGATGAAGGTAACACTGATAAAGGATGAAGGTAACACTGATAAAGGATAAAGGTAATACTGATCAAGGATGAAGGTAACACTGATAAAGGATGAAGGAAACACCGATAAAGGAGGAAGGTAATACTGATAAAGGAGGAAGGTAATACTCATGATGAAGGTAACACTGATAAAGGATGAAGGAAACACCGATAAAGCACAAAAGCAACACTTGTACATAGAAGAAGGTGTAATATTCCCCAGAATTGTACAGTGTAAAGTGATTTATACAATAGCTGTAAACAGATACCTTACTTAAATAAAACTCAATCTGATATCTTATGGCTATGAAAACTAAAACGTGTTTCTATCAGGTAATTGATGTATTTAAGGGGATACTAAAAAACATGTGACTTTTTAGTGCCGCTTGGGTAAAAATATTTATCAAATGTGTCGAATCTTGCGATGGTGCTTCTTTTTTTAATGCATCATACTTTAAAGACGTAATATACAAATATCTTCAAATGATATTTGCATTGAAAATATGATCAAACCAATCAATCATCGTGCTTTGTGTCTTCTTGAGAGCGAACTGCGATTAATATCTACATAAGAGTCTCAACTTTACAAGTCGAATTTAGTCGTTGTTTGCACAGAAACAAGGAAGTAGAAGTTTGATGGTACAGTAATTTGATTTGACAGGTAAAAGGAAGCAGATGAAGGAAATATACATGAAGCAAAAATTGAATAAAATATGTTGATATGCATGTTCATCCTTTTAGATCAAGATCGAAAAACTGAGAAAATTTGACTAATCTTACACGTACCAGGCCTCGAAATTCCAATGGTTGCAATTGTTAAGAGCTGAGATCTCTACATGTGTCTACAGACCCACACATACACATGTATATTTATGTTATATAACATGATTTATATGTTTAATATATTTAACTTTGATAGATATTTCTAACATGCAGAAAACTTGTTTTCAGTAGATAATATTTAAGTCTTAGATGATTTATCCTAGATCTCCAGAGTAACCGAACAACATTTAATTACAACATTGTGTTTAATATTCTGACACATTTCAGTTGTTAGCATCATCCCGTTTTTAGAAAGCGACGTATTCTAGATTATGTCAAACGAGGTTATACTTACCAAACACCTGTACCTCGCATAACTCAAGAACAGCGTAATCAGAATACCATTCTTGCCGCTTACTGTTGTTTCGATAGTTGTAGACGGTGACATACTGGGCTACATACGGGCACTGATGTGTTACCACCAACTGTACTTCAGTTTCTTTCATACTCTTATCCTCGTAACAGAGGACACCTTGGGTCGGTGTGTCGGTGGTATTAGACAGGTAAAGATGATAACCCGCAAGTCTGATTTGAAAATTGGCTATAATAAAGATGAAAGTTTTATCATTTAATCCACGACTGAAATATATGCACATTTGTATGTTGTGTTTGTACTGTAGGTGTGATGACTTCAAAATCCAAAAAGTGGATAAGTACAAATGTTAACATTATTATAGTTCAGTAAATATATCCGGGTTTGGCAAGCACCCAATATTTGTATAGCTAACCAGCGAAACTACCTGCCATGTACAATACAAGTGCAAAATTACTTTGATATGTTTATTTTATTATTTAAAATAAGAATTAACGCCAGTTTCGACTTGCATTAATCATGTCGATAGAGTTCTTTAAGGAATTAATAACTGACAGTAAAGCACACATGTCCGTTCCTGCAAATAATTAAACCATGTTGATAAATTCCCTTGTATCTATCTTTGAGTTAATTGGCAAACAGAATTGGAGAAAAGATAAATCTAACCTGATGGAAGATAACTATATTCCTGTTATAGTTAACATTTTCACTAATAATAAATCAATACTTTAAACTGCATCTACAGCTACGTTCGAAGTACAGGCAAATAGTTGTATATCTATATTTTAAACTATATTTTATACCGGTCGTTCCCTGCTCGGTACTTATTGTGATTGTAAATGTTTTATTTGCTAGATAACAATTGAAGGGAACTGTGAGCCTTAAATAAACCAATTTTTGCTTGATAACTTGAACATAAATCGATTTCTTATTTTTACCATTTTTTCAATAATAATAAATGGATACGTTAACAGTTGAAAGCAGTATAGCTGCACCAATGATATAATTTTACTCGGTTCTTAATATAATATATGATATTTCAAGATAAAAACAATTGTGGCGTGTTAATTATTTAAGCGTTGTTATGAATCATGTTTTTATCCTTATTAGTGGTATGTTTGGTAAATACGTATCTCATTTCATTATACCATGTCGATGAACGTACCAGTAATGTTTGAATTAGTTTCTGGTAAACACAATATAGGGGAGGTAATTTGTCTATAGATGTCAGTTGCTCGTGTGATCGTTGTGTTCCCTGTATTATAAATCAAATATAGACATTTCTTAACAGAACGGATATAGCTTATGTAAGTTTTAGCCTGTTCATGGATACCTAGTTTTTTCAATTAAATCTTTGTAAAATGAAAATGTCTATGTTATTATCAGTATTGTATTTGGTGAATGTGTGGCCTGTTTTGGATTGGTAACGGAAACAATATGTCTTGTTAATATGTGTGTTGTTATGTCTGTGCATTAGCACTAACTTGTTCGAATATGTGTCTTGTTTAATCACACGTATGTTCTGGTCAGTAATGTGCTTAATAAAATATTTGACTTTTCTTGTCTTTGAAACTGTCTGGTGATTATTTTTTCTCGTTTAATCATGTCTATTTCCGTTTCAGTAAAGTGTCCGATAAATATTTTTTATCTGAAAACGACTCTGTCCTTGACAGCTATGTGCTTAGTATATATGAAACTTGTGCATTCATATATATGCTGATTTCAGTAACATGTTTGGTAAACATGTATCGTGTTATTTGTTTGTCCTTCTCAGTAATGTGTTCTGGTCAATACATGTCTTGATTAATTATGTCTTTTTCCATGTCAGTAGTGTGACTGATTTATGTGTCTTGCTATGTCTTTGTATTTATCTATAAAGTATCTGCTACACTTATGTCATGTTTAACACTAACTCTGTTCTTGAGATGCACGTATTTATTGAATATGTGTCTTGTTTGATGATGTTTTATCATTATCAGTAATGTGTATGGTAAATGCGTGGCTTGTTTAAGCTTATGTATGTCCTGGTCAGTACTGCAACTGGTAAATATGTGTGTATTGAATCGTAAAGGCAACAAGGACAATATATGCAGCTATATAAGTATTTTAATCAACTGTAAGTGTTTTGAAACTTTGACGTAACTGTATATCTGATGTATATGTTTATAGTACAATTGTTGACTGATATACTCACCTCTGTAATAAATTTTGATTTTATCTACAGTCATTAACTCTCCAAGATCTACACGCCACCAGACTTCCTTGTGAGCTCTAGGTTTTGTATGTGTACAGCAGTTTGATTCAATATTTGTTTTCAAACAGTTATCCACAACTTTACTGGCTGTCCATGTATTGCCACTATCGGAACTTTGCGAAGCATTCTTGAATAAAGCGAGATTACCTGCAACATTTTACGATCGATATAATTTATACGATGAAACATGTATTCAGTGTCTTATATTATTTATCTTATTAGATGTTCCAAACATAGGAAACTTAAAGATCGCACAGTCAAGTACAACGTCTTTTGTGTGTACTTCAACAGTGCAAGTCCGTAAATAACTTTATACAACCTACTTTCAGATCTGCTGATGTGGAGGAAGTATTGTATCTTAAACAATTCAATAATGTCACACCTGCGATCAGGTAAGTCAACAGGAAAGAGCAAACACATTTATCACTTGGTAAGTTTCTACTCTCGGCGAAACCCTTGTCTGTTCTCCTACAGTTCCCTATTTCACTCCCTATGGAACGGGTGTCAATAAATCTGTTTATCATTACAAAAAGGTTAAAAAAATCCATTTATTTATTATTATTGATGCAAAGTAATAATTTCGTAATTCATATATCTAAATACATATATATCTAAAATACTTTTCTCTGTAGACATCAAATGTCAAAATGACATACAATAAACGTATCATATGGTAATTGTACAACATTTCTACACTATAATACGTTATGTTTAATTCTACACAGTACCCCCGAATATCAAGGAAACAAAGTTTTACCCATACAGCAGTAATCTAGCTAAATTATCAAATCTATCACCGAAGTAAATCAGTCAACTTGCTATAATCAGTCTGTAAACAACTTTAAATCACCTACTTTCAGATCTGCTGGTTTGGAGGAAGATGAATAGGATCAGAAACACATCCCTGGTAAACACAGTTCTTGTGACAGTCATTATTAACAAAATGGCGATTTAACAGCAATAAGGAAGTGTAAACGCTACTGCTAGACGTGAATGTACTGTTCATATACAGGCACATATGTTCATTGACAGAGAATTAAACCCCATGGCTATAAATAACGACGTCTTTGTCATCTTTACACTACCCATACTTTCATTACGCTTTGGTGTACATATTTGGTATTGACTATATATAGACACGAGGATATGTGTGCACTTAGCAAACAATCACTATTTCTGTGCCTCTAGTAATATATAATCTCTGTTTATTTTGTTTATATTTTCCGGTTATTCCTTTTAACACCATGCCAACTAAGGCTAGACAATAAAGCTCACGAGTTTGTTATGGTTTTCCTGGCTTACCATTACCTTACAAGACGTATCACGATCATTAAACTCCCTATTTCTAAATATCGGGCTTGCTGATTGTTCAGGTAATTGCATAAGGTTTTACAAATGTCTGACGATAATATCGTTTATTCCAAATAAATAAATTCGACTTCTGAGACATAAACATACATTTCAATGATGTTTATCTATAATATTGAAACTGCAAAAATATCGTTCAGCAGATTACCGCGGTGTTTTATTTTATCTTCATTACAAATACATTAAAAATTAAGCAAACTCACGAAAATGTGTTGTACAGAAGTTACACTATTGTATAATTGAATTCAACGTGTCCTGTTTCCGTCATGTTACTTTCCAGCTTGATGTAAACAAATAATAAGAAGCAAATACCAACAGATCAACGTAGTCATCATCCAATCTCAAATGCAATAAAACCCTTACTCAATCCAAGAGAGTAGTACCACATTCTCAAATGAGAACAAGGTATTCAACAACGGAACCAATGAGCAAACTAACGCGCTTCATATACGGCCAGCCTCATATTGCACAATGAAATAGAATATTTCTCACTGAAATCACTATGAAGACTGTAATCTGTGTTAAAAAAATTGTCATCATCAGTTGATGACTTCTAGCAGGACAAAAATCGTGCGTATGGTAACAGGATCTTGTATATTGAATCATCTAAGACGTGTAAAGACCAGAGGTTGGGGATGCAGGAATGTTGATATCCAGAAATAAAAGTAGGATTTAGCACCGCTGAATGTCCTGTCGATACGTTATAATCTTTGAAATCGTCTTCCTATGGAAAAAGTATTCCAAACCTCTCATGAAGATGACAGTGTAATTATCGAAACGTCACACATAATTTTTAATTGGATGTGATAATTACCAGTTTGAAACAAATGTGTCACAATCTCAAGCAAAATTAGCTTAAACAAGACATTTATCAGAAATACGAATCAGTTGCTCAGGAACAAATGTTGAGAATGCAAGTAGCCGCAGCATATGTACATGTTATAATGAGTTTTAATGGAAACCGGTTTTTAATACTGCTCCAAATATGTAATATGACATTCGTACAAGATAACAAAGATATTTCCTTTTTAAACGGGTTCCGTAAAATTGTTCCATGTCTCCTCCCGTGAATTTGATTGTAGTTTACTTGATCATTTTCCTTATTTTCCATCGATGAAGCATAAATAAAGAGCGCAGATTTACGTGCATAAATAGTTCAAAGTAAGTGAAATAGCAGTATAGCCTAGGAACACATCTCATTTTTAGATTGAATGGATATCGACTTAACAATATATGTTTTTAGAAGGCTGTATGTAGGTACATATACTTGAGCGTCAGTCTGTAAACAATCTTAAAGTACCTACTTTCAGACCTCCTGGAGGAAGAGGAACAGAATAAAAACGTCTCCGATAAACATAGCTATTGTAATAGCTATTATCAACATCTGGTCAAGCGTATGAATACAAATTCGGTGAGTCGTCCACCAAAACGTAATTCTGTTAGATATTCGATTGTAGTATTTACTTTCTGTGTTGCATTCGTCTATATATAATTACTTCGCCAAATTGTAGTGAATGAGACTTTATACTATAATATACACTGATTCAGTCGATGAAGGAATTCATCAATCTAGACATCTCCCTGGTGAACAAAGCTGGCCGCCGGTCACTTTCGGTAGCAATATACATTGTACTGACATATGCGCAGCTGTTTGACTCAAATAGGAAGCCTAGGAAGCATAATCTTTGGACCAAAAACGGGAACCCGTGACTTAAGTTACTAGTAAAATGAGTCGTTTTGGGAACAAAGTATTAAAACAATACTTAAAATGTCCCTTGCAAACAACTACATCACGTATGAATACACAGGAAGAGTAAACGTCTTGGTTTGTGTCTATTTTCAGGACCAGGTGAAAATAACTAGAATGAAAGTTCACTTCTATATATGCCTAAAACCACAGTTAATTTCACAGTTAATAATCTTGTAAATATACTATTTTGTCATCTATCAAATCTGAACGTAAAGTAACTCATAGTCTGCATTTAAGAAAGATATTTTCATTTGAACAACATTCTGAATTATTAGTCTAATTACACAGTACTTCCCACCACGCACAAACTTATGAAAAGAAATGTTATTACCATGGTATTTCACATCATTTATATGAAAAAAAGAAAAGAAAACTAAGTACAAGTCTGCCATAGAAAAGTTAGGGAAATAATTGATCAACTGACCTTCGTACAACAACCTGGAAGTTAAATGTTGATTCAGTATTTCAGTACATTGGTATGTAATAAGGGGTAAAGCAATTACAAAACATGGTCATATCAAATCAGTTTATGTCATTAAAGCGATTATAATGTTAAAAAATACTACGAGAAAACGATATAAAACGTTCTATTTTCCAATTGTATATTACAAAACTAAGACTTTCTGTTAATTATGAAAATTAAAAGTCAATGCGACCAGTTTGTATAGATATCTAAAAAATAAAGAATGTAAACGGTGCGGTTTTGATCTAATCCATACATTACCGCTTGTAACCCTGATGCTGCGCATGCGTATCAGCCTAAAAATAAGCAATATGGCGGATGCAAATACGAAAAGCGACGAGGACCTAAAATTACCTTACGGAAAGTGCAAGAAAGTGTAAGAGTAAGGAGTCAGACCAAAAAAGAGGACAGGCAAGAATTTATATTAGACAGGAGATCGATAGATGGCGAAAGAAGAATGAGGATATTGGACTGAATACGGATTCGGAATTTGCGAAGCTGCTGTTTGACTGGTTAGCTTAACGTCGGCCCTATACTTTATAATCCAATATCCAGTGTTTGACGCGTGAATATGTTATGAACAACATAACTAAAAGTGTTATCTGATAAATGTTGAATAAAAATAGTTGTGTTATTCGCTTGAATTTACTATCGACAACGTGTGTTGTTGACTGCAAGGTGGGTCCCAATTGGAGGTATTCGTTCTAACTGTAAAAATATGACCGTGCTGGTGTTATTGTGAGAATAACAACCATGGTGATAAACATAACCTTCATAATAAACACATAGACACATGTTGAATAGTAAACAATATATATTAATGTGTACAGACAAAGTATCAATTCTTGTGCATTTCTGCACAATGAGTTTTTTCTTTTCCTATTTTAATTACCCCCTTTGGGGCCCCACTAGTTTAGCGCCCGCGATTTACATAGATAATTCTCGCACGAGAAGCCAAAACAAAACGAATTACTAAGATTTATTATCAAAATGTATATATTATAACACTTTAGAATCATTTACTGCAAACAAGAATTAGCAGAAAGGCGCAAAAGGAAGTGTCATACATAAGACCTATGCGTTTGTTTACACTTTCCTCGTAATCCATTTTTTTCTTTGCAGCGGAAATAAATGACTTCTTCACGTGACAAGCCATGTGATCGACTAGGTTTTCTTTGTAATAAACCGAGCGTGGACATGTTTATAAACAATAGTCAAGATAAACAGTATTCCGACGCCGAAAATATGCACAAAAACAACAAATTTGACGTTATCTGATGCAAAGTTAAAAAACTCCGATTTTTGCATTCATGTTTTGAAATGTAAATATAATGGGCTTTGTGGAACGATCTACTGCTTATATGTAATGCGATCAAATGACAGTCTGTATTTTCTAAGTTTATTATACAAATATGCAACTGCTACAAATTGTTACATGGAATCTCACTCGGTTTGTAGCACAAGTTTTACTATTTTTCACTTTGACCCATTAAAGGTACTTGGGATTAGGGTATAATTGGATGTCAGAGAGGTTCTGTCATCAACTTCCTGGTCTAGTGAGTGTAAAATAATGATTTATTTTGCCATTTGATTAATTGAAAAACATATATTTTGTCTGGGGTCGATTTCAGACATATGTGAAAATAAGAAACTAAAAAAAAAAAAAAAAAAATGTTGACGGTAAAGAAGATGTTTAATTTTTTCCTCCTGGACATTATAGCAACACATGTAGATAAATATTGTTTTTCTTTTACTTTAAAACGCACGGAAAAGAAATGTTTTGAAAATGACTATTTTCTATGATTCTTTATATCGTGCTGTTTTCATCACACCACCATACGCGATATCTAAATTTGCTGACAGCATGTATAAAGCAGTCCATACCAACCCAGTACATCAAGCGACCATCATGAGAGTCTACATTAATACTTGGTCACTAAAGCTTGCCAGCGCATCGTATAATTGATACATTATGCGAAATATACTTGATACACAATTTTGGTATACCTTAAAGTAAATGAAAAAAGCTCTGTTTTTTCCTTGAATTTCGTTTATGTCTAGATCACATTATAAGATGATGCAGTAATACGCAATATAGTGATATTTTGACTCAATATTTTAAGAAAATCTTAATGATTGTCTCACGTCTAAGACAATTGCAGTAGCAAGTGTTTAGCTTTAATGTCTCGTGATAATGGGTGTGTTCTAGCAATTAATGAAGCAAGCGTTTAATGCTATAAACATCACCGTTGATGACGGATAATCATGAATGAGTATTGATACACAATGTTTTGTTAGTACAGTAGACATCATCCGTAAACATCGTTGTCATGACAGCCGTTCACGGTTACAATCAACGAAGAGAAAGTTGATTTCTTAAGCGAACTTAATCATGTTTCATCAAATTGAATTAAAGCATTTAAACATTTGATGTAACGTAACAGTATCTCACCCATGTCAACATAATAAAACAAATATAATCCAAATGTAGCGAACATGCCAGATAGTTCTCAGTCGCTGTGAATTGTGAAATCATAGGAATATATAAATGTAAACAATGTACATTCTATATGAATACGCTAATAAACAAACAAGCGAAATGCTAATAAGAAATTTACATGATAATAAGATGAAAAAAGTAAAGCATAACGTTTTAAGGGCTGTTTGATTGTAAGGGAGTAAGACGTTGATGATTATATACAATTTCTGTGAACTTAAGATGTCAACTGTACACAATAAACAATAGACGAGAGACGGAAACCGTAGATTGTCTAAGTTGCATTAAATAAGTCAAACGTAATGACAGGATCATTAGCAAGATGTTATGTATTAATCTCTTGACACTTAACCTCTGCCTTGAAGTTTGCATTGCTACAGACATCAGGTATTAACATGGTGTAGTAGAATTGAGTTGTGCAATATAAATCTGAAATGACAGTCGGTTGTATGAATGTGACAGTCCGATTATTTGACGATCATTTCATAGACGTGAGGAGCTTCTTCCTGTTCATTGGAAAGAGACGTATAGTTTGGATCTGGAACGGGTGATTCTGTAACATTAAAATCAAAGTGTGAAAGATAGACAAATGACAGACACGCAAATTACTTTATTCATGGATTTTGAAAGTAACATCTAATGAATAAATACCAAAGGGAAATGTATTCTAAAACATTTCTGTCAGTTTGTATTAGTTTACACTTAAAAAGGGGTATTTTGTCTTTCTTCCTCACCTTTATCCTGATCTGGTGACTTTTTTCTGATTTGATTTCTTCTGTGTAAACTGTATAATAGAAAATTGATAATTGTCGATAAGAGGAAACACTATTGAACCCATGCAAATCGATCAATTAGATTTTATATTTATCATTATCATGTGTTTCAAGCTTTTGAAAATGCAAAGTCAGATACCAACCCATGACCGAGAAATATTTTCACAGTTCCCTATCAGCATCCAGAGACATTTCACAGACATTCCAAACGCCTTAGTATTGTCATTTCTCTATTGGGATACCTAACTATCCAATGTATATATTTAACATATTTCAATAACTTATGGATCGTCGTTCTTAACGCAAATTTGTTATGCAATTTCATTTGTTTAATATATCAATACAATAAAAATTGATATGTTTGATGAACTCTTATTCCGTTTGTTTCTAAATGAAAAATGTTAAGTTCAAGCTTGTTTTAAATTCAACATTTACTCTGACTTTCCTATTGTTGCTATTGATGTTGTCGTTATGTTACTTACCGAAGTAGACTTATAACCGTTGTGATGACCACAGCAATCAGTAGACCGCAAAGGACAGCCATTATGATCAGCTTAGCATCGGCTGAAATCCAACATCATAATCCGTGCGTTATTAAATATGATATTGTTAATTAGTGTACTGTAAATATATTAACATATTTATATGTATAAATGTTGAATGTAATGAATTCGTTTGCTATAAACAAATTGTCCAATTCTCAGGTCAAGTAGCGAAGAACATGCAATAAGCTTAGTTTCGCGATCGGTTCTTTAGCTGTCGCCCCTAATAGTTCATTGCCTACTCAATATCACTGACAAAACAAATACACTCAAAAACAAGAAAAACCAGCTTCACATCATAATCATAATCAAAAATCAAATAAAAAAACTAAGGCAAAATATTGAGAAAAGAAAGATTTACATGAAGACTCCTAAACAAGCACATGAATAATAAGACCAGAAGTTGGGAAAGAGTAACTGTCTTCTGCTTCATCGACGACATTTGCCATAATGAACCAGCAGGCAAATTAACAAGAACATTTCACAAAGAAATACAATATTTCTCTTTAGAAAACATACGTGAAGAGTTGAACGTGATAATTGGAACAGGCCTTCGAATATCAATTCAAATGCGGCACGTAAACACTGTAGGTTGGGGATACAGGAAGCTGTAATCAATAATTGGAATGTTCACAATAGAGAAATGGAAATCATTATGTTTTCATATAGCTTGTTTACAAGCATCCATGATGTTATATCCGAGGGACGTGGTCAATAAACATCTTGCTATTTCAAGAGAAGACGTTATCGATAAATCTGAAAGTGGGATGAAACAACTTTTCAAATGTCAGCCAAGAGAGGACAAAATAAGATGTCATAGCTATGCTAATAAATTACTGGAAAATCGAACCAAACACGAGGAACCAGAAACTCGGTTAATTTTCATAATTTCGTCCTCCGTATTTTGCTGTTTTCATTCGGAAGTATTTTTCTCGAAAATTTGCTTCAGTATAGTTCACAACTGGCGTTCATCTTTCTTGCAACAGAAATCTCTCATAACAGTAGAATCATACAATCAATTAAACTGCATCATAAAGCTGTTTCGTCCTTCGAGGACTCGTCAGTGATGCTACGAGCCTGAATAAATTTGAAAATCCAAAGTGATCAGTCAATATATAAACTGGGAGGTGCAGCAGTCATATTGTTAAGTAATTTTCGTAATTTCGTCTGGGGATATGAAAAAATTTAATATCTTTGAAATCTTTCTTCATTTTCCCTTTCATATGGGAGGAAAGCGACTTCAAAACTGTTACATTTTAAACATAAAGATGTCTCCAAACTGTTCCACTCTCTCCATGGCGTTTTAAATCCCTGCTATGGAAATGCTTTAGATAAGATGAGTTTTATTGTCATATTTGTGAGAAAACACTTTTTCAGAGGTAAAAATAGTAATTACATGTGCGGGTTTATGAAAATGATAAACCACCTTTTGACATCTTTCTTGATTTTCCATTTTGTATGAGAGGGAAGCGACTTCAAGTCTGTTACAGTGGTATGAAAATTAGTTTTCAATAGTAAATTTGGAATCATCCTAGCTCCACAGATATAATTCCACTAGTAAGTCATAACGTTACGACTGGTTTGAGACGTCACTTCATTGTCAGACCCTCCCAAATCTCATGAAATGATTACCTCACCCCAAAATGTTAATTTCAATTTTACTAGTTATGATCTTGCATTTGCTGTAATGAATCTTAGGTAATAAAGATTATAATTACGACTTTTTTTCAGAATGTACAACAGGAAAATACGGGGATGCGTGTGCTATTGATTGTCCTATGAACTGTAAAGACAGCATGTGTCATCAGAAAACGGGACTTTGTTATGGTAAGTTGTTAACGTTTCATTTCGATACGTGATCTTAAATTCACCTCGCTAATTTTGAAGACAAATGTGTTATAGTGAACTTACTTGCGCTTACATCTGTTTGTAGGCTAAGGGGGTTTATGGTGAGCATGGACGGGCCGGGAAAAGATGTCGATGGAATGTCTGGGGTCTTGATGAATCTTTATTTGATTCAGTATTGCGATTACCCTGTCAACTGTATTACCACTTCAATTTCATTTCTTAACTGATAGTACACTGGGTAACGTACAGTCTTTTGATTCCAGCATTACCACTGACCGCTCCTTTTGTAACTGATAGCACACTTTTGATGTCAGCAACCATAGTCAGTTAATTCGATTGGAGATAAAAAAAATTAATAGTTTGCAGTTCTACGTCCCCGCAACATCCAGAATTATAGTAAGAAATAAAATTATAATTGGGTCACTAATTGACACTTCATAACGCCATCATATTGTAATATCATAGCCTTCATACTTGCTGTGAAAGGTTCCCATTCAGTCACATTTTATTGACTAACAAGTCCTTGTATATTCCATCCAATTTTTAACCACAATCTCTCAGCGAGTTAACCAAACAGGTCACACCGACTTCACTTAAAATGTATAATACAGCTGTTTTATTTTCCTTGGTGTCGTCAAGCGACGGGAACAGGTGTTGTCACGCGAGGATATACACTGACCAAATGATTGACTACGTTGCATAATTTAAAAAAATCCCCTCTCTATCTATTAATACGATTTCTGCTTTCTGCTACAATGTTAATGATTGGTGTTGACATCGAATGGAGTCAAGCGATCGCAGATGTAACATCACCTTTATGGTGGACGATTTCTTAGGCCATCTATCTTGTCGAAAATATATCAATTTCTAATCAAGCCATTGAAGCTAGTTCATTTCCCTTCGGACTTGCCACTAGATCTTAGCTTTTAACGTTCATCACGAAATTTGTTAGAATTCTGCTAAATAATCTTCGATAAACGATTTACACTTAATCTTGGATCTGGTGTATTTAGAGTTATTTTCAGTTAAAGTTAATACTCTTATACATTTACCAGCGAGAAATATTGGTTTATTTTGTCCTTTCTACGAAATTTCAACGAAAAATATTTTTATACGTTAAAAACGGAATGTTGTAATAATTCTCGTTGATGCTCACTGGGAACCGCAAAACCTCTTCAATGTACAGATTGTGATGTCAAAACATATTTAAGTCGGTTTGTAAGCTGTTTTTTTTTCTGAAAATTGTGAATGTTTCTTCATGAGTCGACAAGAACCGAGGTGAGCAATTGTGATGTCTTTTTAGTGAGTAGGTAGGCTAAAACACTATGAAATGGAAGAAAACATATTTTTATACTTTATCATTTAGACAGTGTATGCTTTTATTGATAGTCAGAGTTGTCATATAAGCTGTAGCCTGATCGAGGAGGGTATGATCTATTTTGAGAGACTTTGCGTTCGGACTTAAAGAAATAGGTTAAAATACCAGGATATTTAATTGTTTCGCGACACTTGCTTCTAGAAAAAATAATTCTAGGTAATGAATTTTAAATAATTAATTCAACACATTTTATTCAGATTTCTTTATTGTGCGTTAAATACCGTATTTGCTGCTTCATTTATATACAGAATATCATATGATACAATTTTTAAGTGTTCTAATGATATTTTTTCATGTGATTTACCATATTAAATTTTCTCCGTTTGTTTTGTCTTTGGTATTTTGATTTACTTTGGCACGAACTTCTATTGTTATCAAGTCATAACAATTGTTGATATTAACGTGATAAACATTATGCAAATCACTTTCGAAAAAATAAAGGATTTCAATTAATGGTAAACACAAAAACAAATATGTAAGATAAAAAAAAAGTATTACTAATATCCTTGTTTTATTGCAAATAAAAAATTGTCAGAGACTTGGTCACGTGTTAATTGTAGCAAACGTGTAAATCAACAAACAAATAATGAACTCAGTATGACATACAGAAATGTAAGCAGTGTCGATAACAAGTAAACATCATAAATAACCCATTATGCCATTCATAGTTTACAAAAATTGAAAGTGTAAACATTGATGATAAAATCAAATAATTCATATAATAGACATATTGTACACATAATATGTAAATATAAATCACCTGTTTAAGATTTCAATAAAAAAAGTTTTCAAGCTCTCCATTTATTTGAGCAATGAAAAAAAAAAAACAAAAAAACAAAACAAAACAAAACAAAACAAAAGAAAACAAAAGGAAAATAAATTAAGAACCAGGTTGCTTACGTAGATACAAGGTCACGTGTGAGCAATCAAAAGAAATGGGATAGGATTTGATGTTTACACCATTTATATAATAAAGGACAGCATTGGTAGAGTAATTAATTATAAACTTCATTTATTTAACAGAAAAAGGGAAACAACACAAAGAATTACTTCGGATATTTATACAGCCATGATTTGTAAAATACCAAAACTTCGCAAGTACCAATCCTTGTATTGTATTTTACTTTTTATCACTTTTCTGTATTTTAGTTTGAAAATAGATACTAAATATAACATATAAACGTATTTGAAATTCTTATAACAATGCGAAATATAACCAAAGCTAAGTAATCCTATTGGAATTACATTTATGGATGTACACTCGTGATACAAACTGAGATCTTAATGATGTTATTTAAACATATCTGAATAGAAGGTGTGGATATGACTATTGAATATTAATTGCTTGTATCAATCTACAGATGATGAAGGCAAATTTAAGGTCTTAAATCAGATTAGAACAATCTAAAATCCCTAAAACGCTAATTTGGTTTTTCGAATTTTTGGCTAACAAGATGTGACCATTTTCATCAATTTCATACGAAACAAAAACCGGAATTAATCTGAGATCCTATTTAGAATGGGACCTTCAATTATTCTGACGTCATCAACTTCATAAGAACAAACGCAA